>NW_025791458.1:4516630-4558334 GCF_907164935.1 Osmia bicornis bicornis | reverse complement strand
AGTTTAATCAGAAAAACGTCACAAATATCTTGGTAACAGTTTTTCAAGAAAAAAAATGAAAAATAACAAAGTTCAGTCGTTGCATTAGGATTATCTCACTGATGTATCCAATTCCAAATCATATTATCTCGTGCCTCAAGTGTCATGTTTCCCACTTGACATAGCATTTCGGGCCTTCGCCTGGGTATGTTGTTTTTACGTTTCAAGTGGTTTCCGAACAATCCTTTGAACGACAAGAAACCGACAATTTTCGGATCGGCCCGTTCCTTCGCCTCCGTATCACAGACCAATAGAACTTTCGATACTCGGCAACGGAAAATCTCTGGAAAATTAACATTGTCCTTTTTCAATAATCACACAGGTGATTATTAACATTGCTCTTTTATTGTACAGCGTAGCACCGAAGATAATTGATCTGTTTAAATATATTTAGACGCTAAAATTTGTCTAAATTAAATTAGATTAATTCTAAATAATTTCATCGCTTTTGAAATGAATCCAATAATACCGCAAGATTTCAAATAAATTGAAACCCAAGTGACGGCACGAAACGCTATGTCAAGTGCCAATTCATGAACCTTTCCTTCGATGCAACAGCAAAGAATCGACAAATTTTTCGGATGGATCCGTTGTCTCCGTTCCTTTGGAACGCCACGCAGCAAAACGAAACTCCTCGCCTGTAGTGGCCCAGTCCTATTGCCTAACCGTTTATATCAAGAAACGAAGAAAATGTTGTCCGCGCCGCAGCATGCCGTTGCATGCAACGAGGCAACGTCTGCCTATTCAAAAGGGTTCGGAACGGTGATACGATACGGGCGTTTGATACTGGTGGATACCCGGCTTTAGAATTGATGGCCGTGGCTTGGGCGTTGCGGAGGCTCAGACCGTTCCTGATCGGACTGGCGATCACAGTAATCACAGACTTTCAAAGCTTAATTCATATCAGTGCGTGGAAGACAAAATCCCACAAATTGCTCGATAGATGCGCGAACTATGGGTTAGTAGAAAGATTGAACCAGACGATACTACCGGCGATACGAATTGCAACTGATTCTGAAACTCAAAATGATTGGGACTTATCGCTTAGACAAATAGAGCATGATTTAAATTCAACAATAAGTTCGGCAACTGAGAAAACCCCTTTCGAAGCACTTTTAGGATACAAACCGAGGTTCGAAGACGGGAATTTAAGACAATTAGGAACACAAAATGAGAATTACATTCCGCCACAAAATATACAAACTGATATAAGTAGCGAGATTGAGCGAGAACAGGAAAAGTATAAAGCGAGATACGACACTAATAAGTATAAAAATGTAAACTATAAATTAGGAGACATAGTCTTTATTAAGAAAAATCCAACCGCGACGGGACAATCTACAAAACTGCAACCGCTATATACTGGACCGTAGTAGTAAGGTTTTCAAACTACGACTCATGTGAGTCAACTCAAAATATGGAAGGGCACAGATTCAAACGACAGCGACAACGAAACATGTGAAAGCGATAATGAGAGTGTGAATGATGATGTCGAAGAGAATGAACCGGGTAACGAGTGTAATAATGATGATCAGAATGAGAGAGTGTTAACTCCACCTATCGAGGTGAAAGAAACGCGACGAAAAAGACTACGTACGAAACCGAGATACTTGAAGGATTATGAAACGTAGTTAGAAGATAATAATGTCGATACTAGAGTATTTATAAGTATTAGGGGTAGGCTCAGGAGAGCAGATTCAACAATAGAAAGCCAGTTATATTTTTATTTTTATTTCCGCATCTGAATGATACTGTTTTGTTGATTATCATCTGATATGTATATACATCTATTTAGCTTATCCTCTTTTCTATGTATATTACAATTAGTTTAGGTCTTAGAATGTATGAGTTGAAATTTGCAACGGAACATTAACTAAAGTATTAAGTGCGTTTGAAGGTCCAAACTAGATAGGATGGCCGAATGTTAAGAACTATAATTTCATTTGCGAAAATATTAGTCATAGAGTACCAAGCGATGCTAGAAAGTTCCAGGGTTACTGCACAAGTCAAAGAAAGAGAAAGGTTCGAGTAGCGTTAGATTAGGAAGGGAGAATCCTGGGTTCGCCGCCTATACGTGGGAATCGTCCGGTCCATAGCCCTATACGTGCTCCGATATGGGCCGGCGATCTGGCGGTCAGCAGGCACAGCTGCACTCTGCTGCGGCGGGTGGAGCGCCGGCTGGCCATCAGGATCGTGCGGGGCTACTGCACGATCTCCTACGAGGGGGCGATGGTCCTGGCGGGTCTCATCCCACTCCGGTACCAGGCGGAGGTCGAATCCAGTACATACTGGTATTCGCGAGCCCTCCGCCAGGCCGGGGAGGACAGGGGAGGTCGCTAACAGAGGGGGCTGCCGCCGGAAGCCGCGCCGTCGGGGCGGTCCTGGCGATGATATCGGAGTGGCGGTACCGCGGCCACGGCGGCCTGTCGTTCCGGGTCACGCAGGTGCTCCCCGGACACGGGGTGTTCTCGCCGGCGGGCGTCGTGAGACAGATGTTTGCCGGCGAGACAGAATGGAGGGCCGTGACCACCTTCTGCGAGGAGGTCATGGCCCTCAAGGAGAGGTCCGAGCAAGATCGTGAAAGGTACGATCCTGCTCAGAGAGGTCGTGGACGTGGGACGCGACGAGGTCGCCGAGATCCGCCGACCTAAGGTGAGCGAGGGGGGGGGGCGATGACGGCGGCGGCTTTCGCTATTTGCCCCCCGGCGCGACGGATGCGGGACGGGGTAGTGTAGCGAGAGGGCACGCGGGCCCTTCCCCTGGGGAGATTTTACGGGGGGTGTCTCTTGTGAGGGTGGGAGGGGTCGCGGTGTACCTTCCCGCCCCGGACGAAATGAGCCCGGACCCCGGTCGGACTCGTGGGTCGGGGGCGTGCGGGTGGGGAACCCGTTCTCAATCGGGGGCCCCTCTCCGTCCGCCTCGGGGGGGCCGGGTGACTCCGGGCGGAGAGTGGCGTTATCCCTCCCACGTTGGGAGTGGCGCTGGCCCCCGCAGGGGGGGTGCCGCGGAGCCGAGGGAGTCCTCCTGGAGGGTGGCCGGCTACGGCTCACCGCAGCCCACAGGGGGACGACTCGGCGGGCCGCAGGCGCCCTGTTTGGGCGCCATTGCAAGCGGACCCGGGGTGTAGCCGGCACCGGAAGCCGGCGGAGCGAAACGTTGCGCCCGATCTTCCTTGCGGGCGGGCGGGGGGTTGCTCCTCCCCATAGCCTGTGAGGAGATCGAGGCGCGGGGACTGCAGGCTGTATGGACCGGGGGGCTCGGCCGCCATTGCACGCAGTTCCCCCGCGATGGAGCCGGCACCGGGTGCGACCCCTGGTGCCGGCTGGGGGAGTTGTTACTCCCCTAGTGAGGTGCGCCTTCAGCGCACGGCGGGGGAGGCTCCGGAGTTATAGTAATCAGGTCCCGGAGCCTCTGCCATACGCCAGAGGCGGTCGCCGTGGGGTTTTAGTCAGTAGGAATCTGACACTCCCCCGCTACCCTCCCCCGGGGGGGCGGGGGGTCTTATGCAAGATTTCCCCACGAAAAAAAAAGGAAGGGAGAATCCTGCGAACTTGAAAGGTGTGTAGAACACTAGGCAGCTAGCTGCGATAATAATAGATTTAAGCGCGGAATAAGACTGATACGAACTAATTAATTCTATAAATTCTAGTATTAAGTTTCTCGATATTATTATTATATTCATTTATTACATATTAAATATAGACTATACAAAATAGATATTTGATCTTTATTAAGTGCAATTGATGAACCCTAATAAACGTTAACAATAACAATATCATTATTGGCATATCTACATTAGATATGTAATATACATTTAATAACAATGTCATTATTACTATATCTACATGGGATATAATGGAATATATACTTAATAACAATATCATTATTGGCATATCTACATTAGATATGTAATATACATTTAACAACAATGTCATTATTACTATATCCACATGAGATATAATGTAATATACATTTGATAAGAATATCATTATTGGCATATCTACATTAGATATGTAATGTACATTTAATAACAATGTCATGATTACTATATCTACATGAGATATAATGTAATATACATTTAATAAGAATATCATTAATGTCATATACATTTAATAACAATGTCATGATTACTGTATCTACATGAGATATAATGTAATATACATTTAATAACAATATCATTGTTACTATATCTACATGAGATATAATGTGATATCCATTTTCATTCTGTACGATTAATCCATCATTAAATGCTATTAAATTAATGTCCGTAATGATATAAATGTTCACTTGCGCTCCATTTGGCCAAAAGATCGAACTTTATATCCGCTCCGAAATATTTCCAAGTTACAAAGGCGTGTTGCTTTCAAAGTGCCTCCGTCTAATAAAATAATTTTTAACAAAAAAAACATCCGACTTCGAATGCACTAAAAAGTATAAAATAATTTCTATTTCATTTATACCAATCTTCCATAGATATTAATAATATCTACTTAATCGTTAAGTAGGATACCAAATACATTTCAAGGTTTTCGGAGGCAGCGCAAAATAAAAAACTTTTCCTCTACTAGGAAGATCCTAACTCCGGCGTCGGCAACCTATGATAAATCACACATTTGATAATTTCAAGTAAACAATATTCAAAGGGAATGAACAAAACCATTGCGAATTAACTATACTGCAGCTCACGAGTGACCGCACTTAACTCGTGATATAATGTAATATATATTTAGTAACAATATAATCGTTACTATATAAACATCACATATTTAATATTCATTTAATAACACTATCATTATTACTATATCTACATGAGATATAATGTGATATATAATTAATAACAATATAATTGTTACTATATCTACATCAGATATGTAATATACATTTAATAACAATATCATTATTACTATATCAGCATTGTTGGATCGAAATGGATCCAAGGTATTTTTTGAATATTGCGCGGTCAGTTCAGCCGTCGGCCAGCACCCTTCAGACGAATGCGCGTCAAGGGAAAAATTAACTTCGTTATGCGTCGCCGACGTGGTGTGAGTAGGGGTAGGAGGCCCAGCAAAATCAAGTGAGACGCTGGCGGGCCTCGTTCAGTTCTTTGGAAACCAGTATCGAGCGAACAGTGCATTTTTTCGGACATTTTGTATTGATTTTAAAGATTATCGTAAAAACACGCAGGCTACTCCACACACCAAGGTACGTGATCAAAAACACACCATTCCAATTTAAATATTCAACAATAAAAGCTGCCGTTTATCGGTTTAGCCCATGACGATTCCATATCGTCATCAATAATAAAAAGCTGCCGTCTATCGGTCCAGCCCATGACGATTACATATCGTCATCAATAATAATTAGCTGCCGCACGTCGGTCCAGCCTATGGAGACTCCGCGTCTCCATACAATTTAATAAGCGATCATATATGATCCGGACTGATTACGTTAAGAACAATCAGCAAAAAACGGACACACACATACATGCATCATACACACCTCACACCTATATACATTTGTATTGAAAAATAAACAGTTTATCGAGGTTTTTTGGCCGCAAGGTCTTTTTTACCTCGGGGTCCAACCCCAAATATTGTGTTGTTTTTTTTTGCGTTAATTCATCTGCTGTAATTCCTTATTTTATTTTCATGAATCACGAAACTCAGGCAAACGGTTTGAGTTTCGACGCTACAAACATTTTGGTGCCTCCTGTGAGGTTTGAGCCGCTCGCTAGCAACGCATGGAACAAAGGTGTACCGTACGGCGAGTCATAGCCCGGCATACCTGGAGTCATTGCCAACAAAAGGACGTCGTTTCCGTCAGGGACGCAGCTCGCTTAGTTGCCACCCGATGTCTACATATCTTATTGGATACAGATAAGCTATTCATTCTTCAATCGCCTTTAATTTTGCGTCTTGAATCTCTGTGAGCTTGCAATTCAATCGTCTTGAGTCGAATCTTAACGGCTCAGCTCGCACTTTCGCATCGAAATAGCTTCTCATTCGAGATTTATTCTTTCTTCTGGATAACGGCGCGTAGAGCTAAGGAGAGCGTGAGCGAGAGAGAGCGAAAATAAAATCGGTACGTCCGCGCAACTTTTTTCGAACGATATTGGTTGAGTATCGCTGTATAGTTTTCCGGTTTCATTGTCTCGAGTGTTGTATTACATTAACGCATTTTCGGTTCTCGTGTTGATATTCGTTAATTAATCAAATGCCGAATCGTATCACTTTCATCGCGCAGAAACGCACAGCGCTCAAAAGACAAATAACGTCTCTACGCACTGCCGTCGAGCAAAATAAAGTCGACAATACGCACGCTAAAGCGCGACTTGCGCGAGTCACGGAACTTTTCAATGCATATGAAGATCTCAACGACGAGCTTGAGTTGTTGGACGAAACGAACGACGGGCTAGAACAGATGGAGGAGATACGCGACAATTTCTATAACCTCGTGTCGAGGGTCGAAAGCATGCCGAGCGCTGGCGGGTCTCGTTGCAGCGATACGACCGTAAATAACCCCCTGGGCACTTCAACTTTCATTGAAAGGCAACGACAGCTTAAGCTCCCTATAGCCGAGCTACCTAAATTTGACGGTGACTATGATAAGTGGCTATCGTTTCGAAACACTTTCCTTTCCATGGTCGATGCTCATACCGAGATTAATGATTTGAACAAATTTTTATATTTGAAAAATTCACTTACGGGTGCAGCGTTAAACAAACTCGCACGTTTTGACACCAGCGCCGAGAATTACAAGAAGGCCTGGAAACTTCTAGTAGATTCATATGAAAAAAGGCGCATTCTGTTAGCGAAGCACTATGATGCCATTCTCAATATACCTCGATTAACTACCGCGACCCCGGAAGGATTGTCAAAGATCGCTGACGACGCCTGTCAGCATTTAAGCATGTTGGAGGCGTTGCAGGTTAAATCGGATGAGGGATTGATCGTGCGAATACTAGAAGGAAAGCTTCCTCGTGACGTGCGGCAAGAGTGGGAGAAGTCTCTCACTCTTGACGTATTTCCCAGTTTAGATAAATTTTGCAATTTTATTAATGAGACTGCTTTCAGTCTTAGCACGTTAGACAGCGATACCGTGCGCGATAAGGACGGATCGCGCGGAAAGCGCCGCTACGATCGGGAACCGCAATCAACGAAGGCGCGAAAGGTAGATTCCGGGGTAAAGACATTTATCACCGCAACGTCTTCGGTTTGCCCTCATTGTCGCGAAAATCATTTTATTTATCGATGCCCCAGGTTCGAAGGGTTAAGCGTCAAGCAACGGTGGGAGGTCGTGAAAGCAAAGAAACTTTGCCGTAACTGTCTTCGCGCGCATTCAGGCGAATGCAAATCGTTACATTGTAGACGTTGTGGCCGATACCATCATACCCTTCTACATTCAAGCGCTCCAAACCAAGCGGCGTCGCGTCCGGTAGCTGCGTGTAATAAGTCTTTGACTGAGTTACCTGAAGCTAAAGGGTCGGCGTGACTAGTCGTAGACACATTCGCTACGATCTCGCGTGTATCCCGATCTCAGTTAATGATGAGCGCCATTGTACGCGTTCGTGACGCGACTGGTAGTTTCGTTCAAGCCCGAGCCCTACTCGACACCTGTGCGACAGCGCATTTCGTCACTGAGGATTTCGCGAATAGGCTGAAATTATATAAGCGTACTTGCCCTATCCCAGTCGGTGCGGTTGACGGGATGCACACTGTATCTAAGAGCAGCATCGAGTTGCGGTTTCATTCCGTTCATAATGAATTTTCAAAGGTCTTGACTTTTTTAACTTTGCCGAAAATCGCTGATCTTGTGCCAGAAGAAATCTTCCCGCGCGAAATGCTTAAGATCCCGGCCAATATAAAACTAGCCGATCCTCGGTTCCACATTCCTCAACCGGTAGATATGTTGATCGGATCCGGGGCCACCTTATCATTGCTTTCAATCGGCCAAATCAATTTGTCACGCGACAATTGCGATTTGGTTTTGCAAAAAACGCAATTAGGTTGGGTAATTGCTGGAGGTTCGAGCAGCGAAGAAGGGAGTTCTATAGCTGCATGTAACTTGGTTAATTTATCCGAACAATTGGCCAGGTTCTGGATAATCGAGGATGCGAACTCTAAATCTTCGAGAACGTCAGAGGAATCTTTGTGCGAAGCTCATTACGTGAACGGTACGGTGCGCGACGCGAACGGCCGGTACGTGGTACGTTTGCCATTTCGGAATGGTGATCGCGATCTCGGCAACTCACGCTCTCAGGCTCTAAGGCGCTTCCATTCTTTACGGCGAAGGTTGGATTCGAACACCAATTTGAAGGTCGAATATCACAAGGTGATGCAGGAATATATTGATATGGGTCACATGTTTCTTATTAGTAACGAATCCGCCAATGGTTACTATATGCCTCATCATGCCGTAACCAAGACTTCCAGTACCACCACCAAGGTACGCGTGGTGTTCGATGCATCAGCCAAAACAGACAAAGGCATTTCTTTAAATGACGCTTTGATGGTCGGTCCGACCATACAGCCTACTCTTTTTGAACAGCTTCTGCGCTTTCGCTCACATGCATACGTTTTGACGGCCGACATCGAAAAGATGTATCGGCAGGTGTTAGTCCATCCTGAGGACCGCCAGTTTCAACGTATCTTTTGGTATCATAACCACGAAGTCAAGGTCTGGGAACTCAGTACTGTAACTTTTGGTGTGTCATCCTCTGCTTTTCTGGCAATTCGCACGGTGTCGCAGCTCACAGACGATGAAAGCGCGAGATTTCCCCGGGCTTCTCAAATTTTAAAACGAGATTTGTACGTCGATAATCTTCTAACGGGTGCTAATTCTCTGGAAGAAATCCTGATAATTCGTGACGAGATTATCGAGCTTTTGAAGCAAGGTGGTTTCAACATGCGGCAATGGGCCTCCAATCATCATCATGCGCTCGACAACATATCCGAAAAGATTTTGAATCTTGATCACGCGATCGAAGAAAATCCGGTTCTGAAGACGCTTGGAGTTGTCTGGAATTCGCAATTGGACAAATTTGTTTATACAGTCAATTCAATCGATATGTCTGTTAGGATTACTAAACGGAGCATTTTGACTAACATCGCCAAAATCTTTGATCCGCTAGGATTGCTGGGTCCCGTTATTTTGTCGGCAAAGATCATCATGCAAGATTGTTGGAGGGTTAAGATTGATTGGGACGAGACGGTACCACAAGAAATACACTCTAGGTGGAGTCGATACGCAGGGCATCTCTATCTTATTCGTGATATGAATGTGGACCGTCGATTTTTAACTGAAAATCCGATCGGAATTGAAGTACATGGTTTCTGTGACGCGAGTAAACGTGGTTATGGTGCGTGCATTTACATTCGATCGAATGATGCTGGCGGACGTGTTCATGTCCGTCTGGCATGCTCCAAATCTCGAGTCGCTCCGATCAAGGAGATCACAATTCCGCGGCTGGAATTATGTAGCGCGCAGATTCTCGCTCGACTTTATAAGGAAGCGTGTCCAACTTTCAATTTTCCGATAAGCCGTTTGATATTCTGGTCAGATTCCACAATTGTATTGCAATGGCTCAAGAAATCTCCGCGTTTGTTGAAGACGTTTGAGGCAAATCGTGTTGCGGAGGTGCAAGCTCTGGATAGTTCAGTCGAGTGGCGTCATGTTCGAACCAACGATAATCCGGCAGACGCATTATCGCGAGGACAGGACCCTTCGGAATTTCTTCAAAACCACAGCTGGTTTGAAGGACCTGACTGGCTCGGGCAGCCAGAAAGCCAGTGGCCTGTTGGCATCGATCTTCCCATTTCGGAGCTGCCTGGATTGAAGAAACACGTCTGCTTAGTTTCGGCTGTGGCCGCCCATGAATTCTTTGAGCGTTTTTCTTCGTACTCAAGGCTGCTAAACGTTGCATCATTCTGTTTTCGTTTTTGTCGTTCGGGTAAATTCAAGGGAAAGGCTATTACTGTCCCGGAGAAATTAGAGACGGAGAGGAAAATTATTCGGCTTATTCAGCGGGAACGTTATCCCGAGGAAATCGAGCGGTTGTCAAGATCGAACCGAGTCAAGAGCAATAGGCTCGCTGCGCTTGATCCGTTTCTGGACGAGTACGGGTTGCTTCGCGTCGGCGGCCGATTGGTCAACGCAAATATTTCCTCTGGCCAGAAACATCCTCTGCTTCTTCCGTCATATCATCATGTCACTGACTTGATCATACGAGAGACTCATCAGAATGCTTATCATGCAGGCATTCAAAGCACTCTACATACTATACGGCATCGGTTTGGCTCCTCGACGGCAAAAACCAAGTCAGGAAGATCGTACGTCGCTGCGTTACATGCATTCGATACCGACCGTCTCCGCTGCAGATTCACATGGGGAATTTGCCTAGATCACGCGTGGAAAGGGCTCCCGCTTTTGATCACACAGGCGTAGATTTCTTTGGTCCTATTTTCATCAAGGAGAAAAAATATCGCAACAGAGCACAAGTCAAGTCTTATGGCTGTGTTTTTATCTGTATGGCCACGAAAGCGGTACATATAGAAATCGTAAGTGATTTGACGACTGAGGGTTTCTTAGGCGCGTTTCGGCGTTTCATCGGCCGCAGGGCCATTCCATCTCATGTTTATTCCGACAACGGGACGAATTTCGTAGGCGCAAGCAATCAACTTCGAGAGTTATACGTCTTATTCGGTTCTGAGCAGTTCCAGGAGGGTGTAAATAATTTTTCTATACGGAAAAACATTGAATGGCACTTCAATCCACCTCTGTCTCCGCATTTTGGCGGTATTTGGGAAGCCGCAGTGAAATCCTTCAAGCATCACTTCAAGCGCGTCGTAGGGGGACAGCTTCTAACTTTCGAAGAACTTAATACGCTGGCTATCGAAATCGAGGCGATTTTGAATTCTCGTCCTTTGTGCTCGATCAGCACTGATCCCAATGATCCTGTCGCACTGACACCGGCGCATCTTTTAGTAGGACGCCCGCTTACCGCACTGCCCGAAGAGGATCTGTCATCAGTTCCGAGTAATCGTCTTACGACATGGAGATTCTTGTCGAAGGCTCGTCAGGATTTCTGGAAAGATGGCAACTGGAGTATTTGGGAGAGCTGCAAAGGAGACAAAAATGGTTCGGAGTTAATGACAATCTTAAACTCGGAACCGTTGTCCTTATCATCGACAAGAGGCAACCTTGCATGAGGTGGCAACTGGGAGTGGTCCTTGAAGTTCATCCTGGAAACGACGGAAACATTCGAGTCGCTACCATAAAGACGGCACAAGGAACATTTAAAAGAAACATCACGCAGTTATGTCCGTTACCCGATGTAGCTTGATTGTACATGTTACGCACAAACACCTGTACATACACATAAACGCTAAATTTTCACTCGCTCTTCTCGCAACGGGGGGAGCATGTTGGATCGAAATGGATCCAAGGTATTTTTTGAATATTGCGCGGTCAGTTCAGCCGTCGGCCAGCACCCTTCAGACGAATGCGCGTCAAGGGAAAAATTAACTTCGTTATGCGTCGCCGACGTGGTGTGAGTAGGGGTAGGAGGCCCAGCAAAATCAAGTGAGACGCTGGCGGGCCTCGTTCAGTTCTTTGGAAACCAGTATCGAGCGAACAGTGCATTTTTTTCGGACATTTTGTATTGATTTTAAAGATTATCGTAAAAACACGCAGGCTACTCCACACACCAAGGTACGTGATCAAAACACACCATTCCAATTTAAATATTCAACAATAAAAGCTGCCGTTTATCGGTTTAGCCCATGACGATTCCATATCGTCATCAATAATAAAAAGCTGCCGTCTATCGGTCCAGCCCATGACGATTACATATCGTCATCAATAATAATTAGCTGCCGCACGTCGGTCCAGCCTATGGAGACTCCGCGTCTCCATACAATTTAATAAGCGATCATATATGATCCGGACTGATTACGTTAGGAACAATCAGCAAAAAACGGACACACACATACATGCATCATACACACCTCACACCTATATACATTTGTATTGAAAAATAAACAGTTTATCGAGGTTTTTGGCCGCAAGGTCTTTTTTACCTCGGGGTCCAACCCCAAATATTGTGTTGTTTTTTTTTGCGTTAATTCATCTGCTGTAATTCCTTATTTTATTTTCATGAATCACGAAACTCAGGCAAACGGTTTGAGTTTCGACGCTACACTACATGAGATATAATGAAATATACATTTAATTACAATACAATTGTTACTAAATGTACATCAGATATGTAATATACATTTAATAACAATGTCATTATTACTACATCTACATGAGGTATAATGTACTATATATTTAGCAACAATGTCATTATTACTATATCCACATGAGATATAACGAAATATGCATTTAATAACAATACAATTGTTAGTAAATCTACATCAGATATGTAATATACATTTAATAACAATGTCATTATTACTATATCTACATGAGATATAATGTAATATCTATTCAGTAACAATGTCATTATTGCTATATCTACATCAGATATGTAATATGCATTTAACACCAATGTCATTATTCATATATCTACATGCAATATAATGTAATATACATGTATGCGAAAGCGTGGTCGCCGAGGTCGGAAAATGAAACCATGCACCTTTATGGATTAATAATAAAGTATATTTACACTATTTACAATAATACGAGTGCTGATTGCTCATACAAATGGCGTGGATAGAGATATTACAAGAAGCGTGGTCAAAAATGGCGTACTCGTCTGTAATCTAGAGTGGTCGGAAACACGTGCTCTTACGTTGAGCGTACAAACAAGAAGAGCACGATCGATGATGGCGTCCATCGTGCCGGCTAGCGTCTTGAGAGGGGACCGCGTAGACAAAGTGGGCCCGAGAGGTGCTGCCGCTATCGGTAACGACGCACCGACGAAATACTTTCGTTGCCAACTTCGTGTTCTGCGACGATTTGGGGAATTTCGCCAACATTTCCCCCCGGCCATCAGCGACTGGTCGATGATGTGGTCTGCGTGTCCGCGTTGTCCTGAGAGGGCTGATGAAGCAGAGCCAGCTTGGCAATGGGCCGCGTGAGCGTCGTGGTGTCCGTCTTGAGAGTGACGACCCTGGTCAGCCCATCCTTTCCTGGCATCAGACTGAGAACCCTGGCCATGGGCCATTTCCCTGGGGGGCAAGCGTTCGTCAGTAATGAGAACAAGAGAGCTCGTTGGTCTCTTGACCATGAGTTACCTTGATCTCGTTGGACGGATGATGCCATTTAGAGATGGCCTGGAGTCGCTGCAAGTACTGCGTGGACCAGAGTCTCCAAAATTGTTGTAGACGCTGCTGCAGAAACTGCCACCTTGACAGTCGGTTGACTGAGACGTCGAGAAGCGTGGGCTCTGGTACTGCGTTGAGCGGCGATCCTATCAGGAAGTGTCCTGGTGATAGGGCTGAGACGTCGTCTGGATCATCGCTGAGTGGCTCCAACGGTCGTGAATTGAGGATGGCTTCAATCTGCGCGAGCAATGTTATTGATTCCTCGAACGTCAATAAAGCATCTCCAATCGTCCTCTTCAGATGGAATTTGAGAGACTTGACCACTGCCTCCCATTTTCTACCCATGTGTGGAGCGGCAGAAGGGTTGAAGTGCCACTGCGTACCATCCTTGGCGAGCAGAACTGCGAGGTCTTGACTTTCTCGTGTGCTGTCCTTGAACTGCTTTTTTAACTGCGCGTCTGCTCCGTGGAAGTTGGTACCGCAATCTGAGTAGAGAGAGGCTGCAGTTCCTCTCCTTGCTGCGAATCTGTGATAAGCTGCGATGAATGCGTCGGCTGAGTAATCGCTGACAACTTCCAAGTGTACAGCTGAGGTTGCGAAGCAAACGAAGACGCAAATCCACCCTTTCGGCGTCTTGGCTCCTCTGCCTTTCCAAGTTTTCAGTGTGAGCGGTCCTGCATAGTCCACCCCAGTGTGAGTGAACGGGCGCGATGGAGTGACCCGACAAAAAGGTAGTTGGCCTATCAGTTGATGGGCACGGATCCCCCTCTGCCGAGCGCACTTCACATACCGCAGGATATGCGTCTTCACTGGAGCTCGTCCACCGAGAATCCAGTAGCGTTGTCTGAGAAAAGCGAGGGTGGATTGCGTACCTCCATGCATGGTCTGACGATGTGCGTGGTCGATGAGAAGTGCTGAGAATCTTGAATCACGAGGCAAAATGACAGGATGTTTGCCGTCGTGCGAAAGCTCTGAGTGTTGGAGGCGTCCGCCTACTCTGGCGATCCCCTAATGGTCAAGATAAGCGGTGAGCCTCGTAAATGGATACGTTGACGGAAGAGTAGCTTTTTTGGCGAGTGCAGCGAGTTCATCCTTGAAGAATGTGGACTGCGTGGCCTGAATCCAATAGATTCTGGCCCTTTCCATATCAGCTGCTGAGATGAAATGCGTGGGCGAAGCGTGCTGTCGTTTGAACAGCTTGTCCACGAATTTGAGGCAAAGAGCGGTGATTCTGAGTAATCTGTTATCACAAGAATATTTAAAGATTAATTCCCATGAATATTCCTTTAGAGTGTTTGCCGTGTGGAGTGAGACGACAGCACGAGCTTCAGGGGCACCTAACTCGTCTGCGTCGACACTGGTCTGCTTGGGCCACGTGTTCTGAGGTTGCGTGAGCCACGATGGTCCCGTCCACCAAAGCGAGTGCTGTTGAAGCTGTTCTGTCGTCATGCCTCTTGACGCGCAGTCAGCTGGATTCGATGATCCTGGTACGTGCCTCCAGTGATAGTTCTGCGTAATCTCCTGGATCTGGATTACCCTGTTGGGTACGTAATCCTTCCATTTGGAGGGGTGCGTCTTGATCCATGCCAGCGTAACTTCTGAGTCCGTCCACAAAAATGTCTGAGAAACGGTCAAGTTCGAAGTAGCGTGAACATGCCGCATCAGTTTTGAAAGTAGCAGCGCTGCTGTGAGTTCCAACCTCGGGATGGTTAGACGTTTGAGTGGTGTTACTCGCGTTTTCGAACAGATCAGAGATATGTGGGTGCCCGTGGACGGTGCGTGGACAACGAGGTAGACGACTGCTGCCATTGCGAGGACTGATGCATCCGAGAATCCGTGAAGTTCAACTGTAGACGTGGTCGTTGTGTTGAACCATCGTGGGATGGAAAGTCTGGTCAGACTAGTAAGATCTTCCCTGATGAGCAGCCACCGTTGAGTGATGTGAGAAGGCAGAATGTCGTCCCAACCGAGTTCCTGTAACCAAAGCTCTTGAATGAGAATTTTGGCTCTGATAATTACAGGTGCAACAAAACCGAGTGGATCAAAGAGTTGAGCTACTTCGGAGAGAATGAGGCGTTTCGTGAACTGCGTGCGTTGCGTAGCTGATATGGTCGAGAAGTTGAGCGTGTCCTGATGTGGAATCCATTTAATTCCGAGAATTTTGGTTGCGCAGTCGTCGAATGAAATTGCTGCGTTGTTCTGTTGTGGTGCGAGGTCTTCTAGCAACGATTTGCTCGTGGAATGCCATTTTGCCAATGGAAATCCGCCAGCTTGACAGAGTTGCGCCATCTGATCTGCGACGTCCTGTAGATGCTCTGCTGTATCGGCACCACCAAAAATGTCATCGACATACCTGCCGTTTTTGATGGGCTCAACAGCATTGTTTGAACACTTCGTGTTCTGCGACAATTTAGGGAATTTCGCCAACAATACATTTAATAAGAATATCATTATTGCTATATATACATGAGGTATAATGTAATGTATATTTAATAACAATGTCATTATTACTATATCTACATGAGATATAATGTAATATACATTTAATAACAATGTCATTGTTACTATATCCACATGAGATATGTAATATAGATTTAATAACAATGTCATTATTACTATATCTATACGAGATATAATGTAACATACATTTAATAACAATGTCATTATTTCTATATCTACATGAGATATAATGTAATATACATTTCATAACAATGTCCTTATTACGTTTTCTACGTGTGTGTTCGAGATCGAGGTTGAGTTTGAAAATACGACGGTTCGTAGGAATATGGCGGTGAGAGGAAATCAGTTACCGAGATTCACGAGCACAACTTACATTTTACAAATACGTACACTATTTACAAAATTCTGTTCGTTGAACAATGCGTATTGTCGAGATTGAGTTCATATGAATTATACGTCCACACGCGTCGCGTTGAACCGAGCTTGAGAGCGACCTGTATTCAAACCACGTGTTGGCGGAACACGTGGCCACCACGAAATTATATTAATCTCGTGGGTTTAGGCGAGTGTACAATTCACGTTGTCGCGTAGGCCGTCGGCACTATTATCGTGAGTATTTTTCGAGAGTAATTGCGCTTGAGATCGAGATGAAAACTATGAAAATCTGTATCACTATTTCGCACATGGTAGCTTCTACTAGAAACAGAACGATAATGGCCGTTCAACCAGCTTCGTCGCAGTGAGAACCGTTGGCCTTCTTCTCGCTGACGTAACGCGTGCTGATTGGTCGGCCTGACCGGCATCCAAAGTGGCTGCCGGTCGCGCTGTAGAGTGCTGCCGCGGTCTGCGTGAAGGCGGTAGAAATTACATTTTCGAACATTCCGCCCGCCATCAGCAGGTCATAGAAGATGGTGATGAGTTCGTATCTGCGACCGGAAGTAAAGCCAATTTCGCAATTGGCCGAGTTAGAGTTGTGGTGGCTGTCTTGATCGTGACAACCCTCGTCAGTCCATCTGGTCCAGGGTGAACTGCGAGCACTCGAGCAAGAGGCCACTTGCATGGTGGGAAGCGTTCGTCGGTCAGCAGCACCAGAGATCCAACGTTGATGTTGTTGGAGGGGTGATGCCACTTCGAGATCGATTGCATCCGTTGGTGATGTTGAGATGACCAACGCTTTCTGAATTGTTGTAGCTTCTGCTGGATGAGATGCCACCTGGCTCTCGGTGAGAGTTGAGCTTGTTTGACAGATGGTTCAGGCAGTGTCGAGATTGGTCTTCCAATGAGGAAGTGTGCTGGTGTCAGCACTGAGAGATCGTCGGGGTCGTCCGTGAGAGGCTCCAGTGGTCGTGAATTGAGCGTTGCTTCAATCTGATTTAGAAGAGTAGTATATTTTTCATAGGTAAGCAAAGTGTCACTCACCGTTCGTCGTAGATGGTACTTGACGGATTTGACCTCCGCCTCCCACTTTCCTCCCATGTGCGGCGCTGCAGGAGGGTTGAAATTCGAAGTTGTTTGATCGTTGACGAACAGCTTGGCCAATCGTCGATTGTCTTGGGTGCCCTCGACGTACATTGATTTCAGTGCTGAATCTGCTCCGATGAAATTCGTCCCACAATCGGAGAAGATCGTGTTTGGAATGCCTCTTCTTGCTACGAACCGTCGGTACGTGGCAATGAATCCATCCGTTGTATAATCGGTGACCATTTCAAGATGAACTGCAGACGTCGTCGAGCAAACGAAGACACAGATCCAGCCTTTCTGTGTCTTCGCACCTCGCCCCTTTCACGTCTTGAGTGTGATTGGACCGGTGTAGTCTACGCCGGTGTGAGAAATGGGTGTGAGGGTGTAACCCGAGAGAGAGGTAGTTGGCTCATCAGTTGATGGGCACGGATCCCCCTCTGCCGAGCACACACAACACCACCGCAGGATGTGTGATTAACTGGAGCTCGTCCACCGATGATCCAGTATGTCTGTCTGATGTGGGCGAGTGTGAGCTGAGTACCTCCATGAAGCGTTGCTTTGTGTGCATGATCTACAATCAATTCAGACAGACGTGAGTGACGTGGAAGTATGGCTGGATGTTTACCTTGGTAGGTCAGCTGTGCGTTGCAAAGTCGTCCTACAACTCGAATAACCCCTTGATCGTCGATGAAGGCAGTCAGTCGGCTGAAGACATGCGATGATGGCAAAGTTTGATTATGGACCATCATCTTGAGCTCGTGTGCGAAGTAGGCTGATTGAGTGGCCTTGATCCAGAAGATTTTGGCCTTTCCAAATCAGCTGGCGAGTTCGAGATGCGAGTTGAGGGTGGTGTTGATTTCTTCAGTTTGGTGACAAATCTGAAACAAGCTGAGGTAATAGTAAAGAGTTTGTGTAGTGAGGAATATTTACGAATCAAGTCCCAGTGATATTCATTCTTTTGACACGTCAAACGTGCGAGATTCCTGGCCGACACTCCTGCAGGCAAGTATCGTCAGATGTGTTGCGTTGAACAGGCCATGATTCACGAGATTGCAGAAGCCATGGTGGTCCCCTCCACCATAGCTCGTGTTGTTCAAGCTGTGTTGTAGTTAAGCCTCGAGATGCGCAATCAGCAGGGTTTGATGTGCCAGGAACATGCATCCACGTTGCAGTTTGCGTTAGTTCTTGAATTTGTGTTACACGATTCCTGACATAGTCTTTCCATTGTGATGCATGAGATTTGATCCATGTAAGTGTTACTTGAGAGTCCGTCCACAGGTGAATTGTAGCAATGTTGAGCTTGAGATTCGCTTGAACGTACTTTAGTAATTCTGCAAGTATCAGCGCAGCTGTGAGCTCGAGTCGGGGAATTGTAAGTTTCTTGAGAGGTGCGACCTTCGTCTTGGAGCATACCAGTAACGTCACCTTGAGATCTGTGGACGGCGAGAAAACAGTAATGTAAATTACTGCTGCCATGGCGAGTTGCGATGCGTCAAAGAAGCCGTGTAGTTCCACTGTAGAATTGTTGTAGGTGTTGAACCATCTTGATATTGAGAGTCTGGCCAGACTTGTGAGATCTTCTCTGATAGCAATCCATCGTGTAGTAACATGGGATGGCAGTGAATCATCCCATTTGAGATTGAGAAGCCATAATTCTTGCAGGAGTACCTTTGTTCGAATAATGACTGGTGACAAAAAGCCAAGCGGATCAAATATCTGTGCTACTTTAGATAATACAAGGCGTTTTGTGAAATTGAGATTGTGGTGAGATTTTGTTGTGAATGTAAAACTATCGTTTCAATTAACGAATCAAGAAAATCTGCATCACCAATATGTCGTCGACATACCTTGCATTTTTGATGGATGGTACAGTCAGTGGGTAGCGTTGACCCTCGTCCTTTGCAAGTTGCAACAGGGCTCTGACTGCAAGAAATGGTGCAGCTTTGGTACCGTAGGTAACCGTTGTTAGTGTGTATGGGACTTCGTTAGATTCCGCATCAATCCACGGTATCCGTTGGAGATTCCAGTTGTCTTCATGTACTCGTACTTGACGGTACATCTTTGTGATGTCCGTGGCGAAGATGCATTTGTGATGGCGAATCCACAGCAGCACGTCGTTGATGTTGAGCAGAAGATTCGCACCAGTGTGCATGATGTCGTTGACAGAAATTCCAGTTGTTGTTGGACTTGAGCCATTGAAGACAACCCGCAGCTTTGTTGTTTCGCTGTCAGGCTTGAAAACTCCGCGATGAGGAAGATAGTAGATTGACGTGTCGTTGGGCGAGATTGAAGAAGCCTTCTTCATGTGACCGAGGGTCCTCGTATCTGTCATGAACCGTTGGTATTGTTCACGGTACTCAGGATTCCTGCTGAGCTTGTTAAGCGTGCGTCGCAAACAGGAACGAGCAAGTACTGTAAGAAGTGCACAAGACTTCAGTATTTGATTTGAGAGGAATACGCGCCACGTATCGCCCAGCAGAATCACGTCCATGCGTTGCAAGAAAGTGATTTCACACTGTTGTTCTTCAGGTGTGGAGTTGAGATGTTGTTTGCGTTGGAAGCTCCTCTTGAATCCAGAATTTCGTCAGCAATTCTCTCAGAGCAGCGTCGCTGTCTTGAGAAATTGACGCATTAAATGATGAATAAGCACGAGCTTGAAGTGTGCTTGCTGGTCCAATAACGAGCCATCCGAATATTGAGAGCTGGGCGACTGGCATTGATGGCGAACCTTTAACTACATTTGATTTTATAATTCGTCCATAATTGTCGGCACCGATGATGACGTCGATATGATCTTGGCTTGTAAAACTCAGGATCTGCCAACTTGAGACGATTGAGATGTGGCCAGTCTTGCTGGGGTGCCTCAGAAGACGGCAAATTGTAGTTAGAGTTCGCAACACATGAGCTTGTATTGAGATTGATGAGGTATGTAAAGAAATTGTAAATGAAGTGATACAATACCTCGAGTTTGTGTTGATTTCTTGCCACCAATGCCAGTGATGGAGATTGAGATTGAGTGCGTTGAAGTCCCAGCTGTTCGACGAGATCTTCAGAGACGAAGCTGAGCTCAGATCCGGAGTCGACGAGCAGCCTTACGTTGTGGATAGTAGATGATGTGATGACTTGTGCATTTGCTGTTGCTAGCAGCGTGATTTGGGCCTGCGTTGCAGGCACGCTTGGTCGTTGACCAGGTGTTGTAGCGGTTAGGGTGGATCGTTGATCCGTCGAACTCGAGATTTGTGTGTGACGACTGCACCAACCTTTTATTGGTTTTGTGTTGAGGACGACGTTGTCGCCCCATCCTTCTTCGTTGAAGTAGCATCCACCTTTGTCTGCGTTGCATCAAGGTGGAGGAGCGAGTGATGTGGCCTTCCACAGTGCTTGCAGCGGTGCTGCGATTTACAATTAGCAGTCGTGTGACGCCGCAGCAATTTCGACAGAGTGACAGTTTGTCGACTAGCTGCCTCTTCTCCGGCACCGTCATAGACCTGAACTTATTCCAGGAAATAATGAAGTGATCTTCTGCGCAGCAATCACAAGGGTACGCGTGTAGAGTGGCCCTTGCCTGTGGTTGAGCTTGTGCCGTAAGAGCTGGTCGTTGACCAGCTGATTTGGTGGTTACTGCTTGAGATTGAGATGCAGGTGCCGTCGGCTGTTCAGATCTCTCGATCGCTCGAGCCCTCGTCGTCAGAAAGGTGTCGAGCTGCACTGGTTTTGGAAGATCCATTGAGGTGCCCAAGGAAGTCTCCCGCGGCCTGCTTCGTGGCCTTGTCAATGCCCTGTGTTGCCTTGGTATACTAGGTCACTTCCAAAGCTGCTCTGGCGTTGCCAGTGTTTTCAGAGATGAGCTTATATCTCTGAGATTCGTGGCCACGCTATGGAGTAAGGTCGCACCCTTTTGATGGGCTGGGGTGAGGCAAACAATTTATCGAGAAGAGCTTGTATAATGATGCGTTTTGTTCTCGTAGCGCTACTTCAGATTAGCCCACGGAATCGAAAAGGGACTCATTCGTGAATGGTAAATTCGATATGACACGCGTTGACTCGCCTCTGAGTGACGAGCGCACATAGTACAATCTTTGTACATCGGAAAGCTGGTCGTTCTGTATAATCATTGAGTCAAGTAGCTCCGCTGAACGCAGGCCACGTTTCGTAATTGCCTGCTGTTCGAGGGGAACGAGGGGGGCCGGACACAGAAAATTAAACAAAAAAAAATGCACGAGGTTGTCTAATTGTTGTCAGTTTATTAAAAACACGAGGTATGGTTGAGGGAACACCCAAATTGAGGAGACCGGTACACCGTTGCGAATCGTATCGCGCGGTTCAAAAGTACAAAAGAACCAACGTCCCCCGGGCTATCACTCGAGGGTCAGTCCACTCTTCACAAAAAAAACCGGGGAGTCTTTATTTCCCGCAGAGTCCGAACAATTTGCAAGAGGCGACCGATTGAATTACACGAGGCGACCGACTAGTTTGAGGAGTCCGATGGTCGCAAAACCGTGGCGTCCGTTAGCCGTGTGCGAACACGTGGTGTTGTCGACGAAACCGGTGAGAAAACCGCCGTTATTCGCACAACACCGCCTTTTCCGAGGAATCCGTTTTACAATATACAACGAGGTGTCGAGGAAAGCCAAAACTGTATATACACTAGCGCCAATTCTCTTGAAAACCCACAAAAACTTTGAATCCTGTACGGAGCTCTATGTTCGCGTGGTGGTTACAAAAGACAATATGGCTGCGCGGTGCGCGTCGTTCGCACGAGGAACTTAGTTCCCGAAAAAGAACGCGAGGCGGCAGCACCTCTCGGACGGGCCCCCGCGTAACGAGGAGACCCTTTATACTCGCGTTCACGCAACACCGGCGAAGGGCGGAATTGATATGTCCGGCAACTTCATCGGTGCTCGTCGAGCTGGAGACGGTTCCCGCGTTGCGCGAATCTTTTCGAAGGCGATACGAATTTCCCAAGACGTCGTCTTATTTCCACTACTACGCCCATTTCGAATTCAAAATAATTTTCTGCAACGTACGGGTGCGACAATTGGCCCTTGGGCCAAGTCACTTCGAGATATGCATGTTCTTTTAAGAACGCCTTATGAATTTCGTCGACTTGTTCACCCGTGGCATTCACCTCGTCGAGGGTCGTCTCGTGTAGGAGCTCTGGCATGTTGGCCATTATTTTCTCAAGGTCTCCACGCGGCTGATTTGCGACTTCAATTTGGAAGGCCAGCTCCACGGGAAGGCCTGTAGGTGAAGAGGCACGCGTTGCTCTCGTCTTCACCGTCGGTGGAGGCGCCTCTCATGGAAGAACCATCGGTACTGTTAGCGTTGCTGTTGGCGTGGGTGAGGTCGTCCTTGATCCCGATTTCGAGAGTTGAGGCGTCCGCCTTTTTCGATTTTTCCTCTTTGTCACTCATTGTATCACTATTCACTTGAATGTCACTGACAAGGAAGGTTAGGGAACCCGGAATTCCAAAAAATTATGAAATTTGGAACTTTCTTTTTGTGGAATATCTTAAAAACGGTGAAGATATGAAAAAAAAGTTTAAACAAAAGTTGCACAGTTCTGTTGTGTTACAAAATGGCGTCAAGAAAATTTTTGAAAAGTGCATAATTTTTTAGTTACCCCTCCCCCCCCCAACATTTTCTTGACGCCATTTTGTAAACACAACAGAACTGTGCAACTTTTGTTTAAACTTTTTTTTCATATCTCGTACCGTTTTTAAGATATTCCACAAAAAGAAAGTTCCAAATTTTTTTCAAGGGGTAATTTCACCCTTTAAAAACCGAATTATGGCACCAACGGAAAACAGGGTCGTATTACGGATGACTTATTGTACTTGTATGCGAAGTTTCATAATTTTTGGAATTTCCGGGTTCCCTAACCTTCCTTGTGAGTTTGAGCACTTTGACAACTTGCACTTCCTCACCGTCAATTCGGTTTCGAAGGACAAAAAATGTTCGAGATCGAGTTCGAGTTTGAAAATTCGACGGTTCGTAGGGATATGGCGGTGAGAGGAAATCAGTTACCGAGATTCACGAGCACAACTTATATTTTACAAATATGTACACTATTTACAATAGTCTGTTCGTTTGAACAATGCGTGTTGTCGAGATTGAGTTCGTATGAATTGTACGTCCACACGCGTCGCGTTGAACCGAGCTTGAGAGCGAGCTGTATTCAAATCACGCGTTGGCGCAACACGTGGCCACCACGAAATTATATTAATCTCGTGGATTAGGCGAGTGTACAATTCACGTTGTCGCGTAGGCCGACGGCACTACTATCGTGAGTATTTTTCGAGAGTATTGCGCTTGAGAGATCGAGATGAAAACTATGAAAATCTGTATCACTATTTCGGACGTGGTAGCTTCTACTAGAAACAGAACGATAATGGCCGTTCAACCAGCTTCGTCGCAGCGAGAACCGTTTGGCCTTCGTCTCGCTGACGTAACGGGTGCTGATTGATCGGCCCGACCGGCATCCAGGGTGGCTGCCGGTCGCGCTGCAGAGTGCTGCCGCGGGTCCGCGTGAAGGCAGTAGAAATTACATTTTCGAACAATGAGATATAACGTAAAATACTCTTAATAAGAAATATCATTATTGGCATATCTACATTCAATAGGTAATATACATTTAAAACGGCATCCTTATGGCTATATCTACATGAAGATATAATGTAAGATACATTTAATAGAATATCGTTCTTGGCACTATCTACATAAGATATGTAATAAACATTTAATAACAATAACAGTGTTACTATATCTACATCAGAGATGTAATATACATTTTATAACAATGTCATTATTACTATATCTACCACGGGATATAATGTTATATACATTTCATAAGAATATCATTATTGGCATATCTACATTAGATATACTTGTAACGTACATTTAATAACAATATCATTCCTACTATATATACATCATATGTAATATACATTTAATAACAATGTCATTATCACTATATCCACATGTGATATAATGTAATATACATTTAATAAGAACACCATTCTTGGCATATCTAACATTAGATATGTAATATACAATTTAATACCTATGTCATATTACTATATCCTACAAGAGACATAATGTAATTTACATTTAATAACAATGTCATTATTACTATATCTACAAGAGACATAATGTAATATACCAATTAATAACGATGTCATCGTTACTATATCTACATGAGATATAATATAATATAGATTTAATATGAATGTCATTGTTACTATATCCACATGTGATATAATGTAATATACATTTACTAACAATGTCATTATTACCATATCTACATGAGATATAATGTAATATACATTTAATATCAATGTCATTATTACTATATCTGTAGAGAAATAATGTAACATACATTTAATAAGAATACCATTATGGCATTCTACATACGATTGTAATATACATTAATAACAATATCATTATAACTATATCTACATTAGATATATAAGATACATTTAATAAACAATGTCATTAATACCATACTACATTAGAATATAATGCAATATACATTAGTAACAATATCATTATTGGTATATCTACATAGATATAATGTAATATCATTTTATAATAATATCATTATACTGTATCTACATTCGATATGTAATATACACTCAATAACAATTGTAATTATTACAGTATCTTCACTATATATGATCTAGTCTACATTTAAGAACAATATCATTATTACTATATCTACATTGGATATATATATACATTCAATACAATGTCATTATTTCTACATCTACTTTAGATATGATGTAATATACATTTAATGGACAGTATCGTTATAAATGTCCACTGTCACGTCCTGTGACGCATCTTTAAACTCCTATTTCATCATCCGAATTCATCGTTCTGCAAATTCTAAGTGAGCAGCTTCATTCGGATCGTACGTATTGTGAGAATGCTGACGACCCGAACGTAAGTGGGTTCATTCGAATTGACAAATCAAACGTTTGACCTCCCTCATCAATATAAAATAAACGCGAATCGAACCCGCTCGCGACCAGACCAGATCAGTTCATTGGTCCAAGCAGTCCGTAGCGTGCAGTAAGAATACTTCCAGTCGGTCTAGTTTACCAGTTCGTAAATTAACAGTTTTCAAGTAATAATCCGCGTCACGCTTAATTCGGGATTCAATTCAAATATACGTACCGAAACCCGCGAAGATACTCCGCGAAGTACCGCTCCGAGCAAGATTCCAGTAACTCGATAAATTAGATAAGTCTAAACCATACGACTCTGCTACGAAGGCACAGTACTTCCGACGGAGCAAGATTCCGTAAACTTCAATTGTAGAAACGCTAGCGAATCGAAAGACTGCTACCAGGAGTGAATAAACATACTTGTGATCGAAAGTGTGTGATGTTCACTCCAACATCTACCCTACCGCTCCAATACCTGGGCTGCTCACCCCAACGGGTTTCTATTCACAGATAGGTCTACTCGCCAAACGAAATGTAAGTGAGATTCTCTATCTGACTAACAACTCTAACTAAAATACATAAATACCCCGAGCACTCAGTGAGAGAGAGAACTCGCGACGTTGCAGTGGTTCCGATACGAATCGGACGCCAACAGACATTACTAACCTGTAATATAGGGTAGATTCACAAAGAAATCTAGCTCGAGAATATAAATCTTGTGTCTGCAACTTTAAAAATCCAAGTCATTTACTTTCGAACCAATTTCATTATACAACATAAGAAATTAAATTGAAATACTGCTACAAAGCATATATAAAAAATCACTTGAACATAAAACGAACTCATTTGCTCCCTAAATCATTACAAATAATGAAATTTTAAATGAATAATACAAATCCTAAACCAACGGACAACAAAAATACTACGGACGACAACAGCACTAACAGAAGTAGGACACAAGGAAAATCCTGAACTTAAAGGTATTGTAGATAAATAATTTTTAACAAAAAAAAAATCCGACTTCGAAATGCACTAAAAAGTATCAAATAATTTCCTATTTCATTTATACCTGTCTTCCACAGCTATTAATACAATCTACTTAATCGTTAAATAGGATACTAAATATATTTGAACCTTTTCGGAGGCGGCGCAAAATTTAAAAGTACCTGACTATACGATCCTGCCAATAACGATTTGATTGCGGTATGGCAAACTTGGTAATTAATAAGTCGTAAGAAAACATATTCGAAACGTTATAGATACGGCAGAAAAACATTGTAATTGTAGCCGATTGTATCTAGAAGTTGGTTAGCACTTCTGATGTACAATCAGTCCCATCGAAGTTGTCGCAGTGAAGTTGGCTACAAATTTACTACGCATTCACGCCGCGTCGGTGAGTGAATGCGTGGCCAACTTCACTGCGACAACTTCGATGGGACTGAGTGTACATGTATACTGCATTTCACGAGAGACCATACTTAACTTGCGCAGCTCACTAGGTCTAGGCAGATTTTTAATAACGTGTGAGATTCCCCTCTACAGCTTGCTTCTTAATTTGCGATCATATAAATGGTGGACAGAAATATTACGTACGATAATTGATAAGGGATGATAATATGGTAAAGATACACGATATAATGAAATTCCTATTATTTTTCAATGAAAAAATTATATGTTTAATTTTGCGCCGCCTCCGAAAAGGTTGAAATATATTTAGTATCCTATTTAACGATTACGTAGATTGTATGAATAGCTGTGGAATACAGGTATAAATGAAATAGAAATTATTTTATACTTTTTAGTGCATTTCGAAGTCGGATTTTTTTTTGTTGAAAATTATTTTATTTCACACTTTTTAGTGGAACGAGCAGTTGAACGAGTATTTGAAGGATACCGTAAGGATGTTTTGTATTTTATTGGATACCTAATAACTGTCAACCAAAACAAATATATTGATCAAATTTAGATTAGAATGAAAAATTTATTTGAAAGATACATAATATTTGTATGGGCCGCCCCCCCCGCCGCCCTTCCTGCTATGTGGCCATTTGGCAGGGTACCGGCGACGCGTTCCTGCGGCTGTTCCTCTTTCTGTAATGTAAAATTTAAAATGTTATATAGTTCAAACATTTTTAAATTAATTTTTTGTATTATTTACGACGCAAATGGGTTTAATTTGTTCGAAAAGATCTATGATACTTACTACGCCTCGGTTTTCCATCCGCCTCTGGTGTTTGCTGTTGCAGCGGCGGCTGTTGTTCCAGCGGCGAGCTGGCGGCTGCTGTTGCAGCGGCTGCTGCTGTTGTTGCTGCAGCAAGCTTTGCTACTGCTGCTCATCCTGCCTAGCAGTAATATGCTGCAGCATTGTCAGTGCAGCCATGATTATATTTTCTGAAAAAAAAGAGGAGATACATATATATTACATGCATGTTTTTAATTAAATCATGCAGTATATTCATTTTCCATTGAAGTTGGAATTATACTTACCATGGATTGGCGATTCGTCCCATTTTTGCTGTGGAAAAAAAATTTCATTAATTAATGAAAATATTCTGAATTTTTGGATAAGTTCCGAAAAGCAATCACCCCATAATTTATTTTTTTATTGAAACTCAGTATTGTTACGTCTTTTATACGCCGATTACGAATATCGTCATTATGTTTCATATCGGTTCATGTCGGTTCCGTAATGTAGAAGTTGTCAATTCTCAGATCGAATTATGAAAAACAATCCTGCGGGACGCGCGTCGAATCGCATAAAGACAAGGACGTCGAACTGTGTTGACGAGCTGCTAACGGTTACATCAAAGCTTTGAATATACGATATTCAACAAATATATTGAGATTTGGTTACTACTTGATTTTCATGGTTAAATAAAAATTATAATTTTTTACGTTTATCTCAGTGATTACAACTGCTTCTCACAAACGGAAGCAGCACTGCCACAAAATAGCAAATCCTAATATCCGGAAGTAATCGAAATAAACGGATCTACGTTTAATTCTTCACATTTCGCTCCCACAAGAATTTACAAATAATAATATTGTTTGATAAAGAATTTGTTATTATTTCGCCAAAGCGCTGCCGGGCCGCCTTACAATAGGCAAATAGTCGGCAATTTTTATTCACTATGATATCATAATCAGCGTAAAGAAAACACGCAAGAATACCGTTTTAAAAAAAGAAAATCGGGGGCAAGTGATTTTCAGAATTATACCCAATCAAACCACCAACCAATGAGGACTAAAGTAATATATTTTTATAAAATATAAATTATTGATACTTGTAATTTGGTACTTACCGATATTCACTGTATCACGTTTCGATTAATACTGAACAAATATCTGTGACTTTGTGACGGTTTATCCCCGCCGGTGGGTGCCGACTCAGTCGGTTGGCCGGGGGACTCGAGAATGAGTAAAGCGAGAACGAGTGTTTGTGTATATAAAGGAACTTTATTTTAATGGTATATGTACATGCACTTATCCTACGGCCGTAGGGTTCCTTACAGTCTAATTGTGTTCTTATTACTAACGGCTTACGGCTACGGCTTAACTGCTAGCGGCTTATATCTATGGCTTATGGCTACGGTCTTACGAGCTAACGAGTGCGGCACGGCGCGGTTCGGTCCGGCGCGGTCACGAGCCGGCGGTTCGGTGCGGCGGTTCGGTGCGGCGGTTCGGTGCCGCGCGGTCAGGGTCCGGCGCGGTTCGGTACGGTGGAGGTAGCGGGAATGCGAGGTAGTAGCGGAGTTTAATGTCACATCTGGGGCGAATGATCGTGATGCGCGTCTCGTTCGTTCCGACAGTGGGAACCGTTGCTCCGGCGGACACCCGGCAAGCGTATGGTCCGGCCCGGCGGTCAGGAAGCCGTCTGGGGTATCCCCGACAGTGGCTGGCGGAACAGTTGATGCTTTCGGCGGCGGTCGCAAACGCGTCTCGTCGCCGAACCACTGCTGAACACAGGAGAGAGTGTAAGGTAGTTCCAAAAATACGGATCAGTCTCGCTCTGTTCGCATTCAGTGAGATACGCTCGGAGAACCGATCTCGTTTCACTCGGCTCGCGCCGCGGTATATACCTCCTCGCGGGTTCGCGATCCGCGCGGTCGCCACCTGGTGACGTCGTTGGTACCAGGCGCGATTCGGCGGCGATACGGTTGCGGGCCCGCAGGGGCTTGCGGGTTCGCGACCTCTATATATATTTCCTTACAACTTCTAAAGGAAGAGAGTAACAGAATTGGTGAGGCACATTCCAGGATCGCACATATTTGCGTCGTATGGATTCACGAATATGTGTAGTTCTTACATTGTATGAAACTTGTCGACTGCCTCGAACGTAAATAATAAATAAGGACAGCAAGTGAAAGAGGACGAAGCGAAAACAATCCAGTCTATATCTGCAAAACAGTATTAATGCAACGATGAAACGTGTTTATTACTAATTTTTTTGCTATGAAACTGTTATCGACAAATTTGTGATATTTTTCTAATTAAAACCAGACCAAACACGATCTAAATCGGACAAGTTTTGTTATTACTAATCAATTTAAATTGATCCAGTCAACCAGTAATAACCAATCAAAGAAAAATTAAACCGATCTATGTCGTGTTTAGATTCAATTTAATCAGAAGAACCTCAACAATCCAACGGTACTATCTTTTCCAAGATAAAACGAAAATTAGTCCAAATGTAATATTCTTTGCTGAATGTTGATTTGTTTTACTCGCGGCATCCCTTTGTAATACATCCATCTCGAATTTTCGCGTAATACGTATTCTTTTTCCATGTTTACGGATTCGAAGCTCCGCTGAGCTCGAGAAAATGTGTATGTAGTAGGGCAATGTGACACAATGTTATTAACCGGCGCAGGGGAAAGGAGGGATCCTTCGCACACCCCGCCGATTTTGGCACACACAAACCGTGTGAGCCAAGGCGGGGCACGACCAATCAGACGCATACTCTTTCCCTCGAACAAGTTACGAACGACGAGCAGCAATCAATTAGAATTGCGACGCTGTCATCAATTGAATTTATCATACATTCCATTGAATATAGCGATAGGTATATAATCAAATATACTACCATAATTTTAACTTTTTTTTTTATTTAATTTAATATAAATAAGGAAAAGGGTTCAATTCTGCTTTGAGCGAATCATTGTTTGCGAAAACTGATAGATAAAAGATATATATGGATGCCTCCGTTATCGACAGTTTATCGACAATCAATTTTGGGCAGCTACGTTTTTATGTGTGGCGCTCTTTATGAGTTTTCTTTTGTTTTTTATATTCCGTGGCAGTTGTTAGTTGCCAAGACATGCGTCACGCGAAACATGTATTCTCTTTCTTTTTTCTATATTAAAACGTATTATAAAGCTACGCACCATCAAATTAATTAATATAACCCATCAGGTTATGGGCCCAGGCTCGTAATATTTATTGTGCGGTCAAAAATCATTGTTGTGCGACAAATTAAAAGAAAGGAAAGGAAAAAGGAAGAAAAGATGGCCGGTGCACAAGGTTCGGAAACATCGAAAAGTTAAATCAAGACAACTATGAATTGTGGAAGGTGCAAATGAAGAGCGTTCTTGTGTATAATGATTTGTGGTCATACGTGGAAGGTACTGAATTAAAAACAGAAGCTAACGCACAAGAATGGGACAAAAAGGATTCGAAAGCATTAGCTTTAATAAATCTCAGCATTACACATGGGCAACTCAACCATGTGAAAAAGGCAAAAACATCAAATGAAGCTTGGAATACACTAAGAGAAGTGTTCGAATCCCGGGGACCTGTAAGGAAGACAGCATTATATAAACAGTTAATCAGAATGGAAAAGAAACGAGGACATGTCCATGGCGCAGTATGTGAACGAATTTTCTAGCAAGCCGAGCAACTGGAAGAAGCCGGCATACAACTTCCGGAAGAAGTTCTGTCGGTAATGCTGCTCTCCTCCTACCGTCCAGAATACGAGAACTTTAGTGTGGTGATAGAGGCGCGTGACGAAGTGCCATCGCTCGAAAGCTTGAAGATCAAATTGAAAGAAGAAGAAGCGAGACAGAGCGATCGTAATGAACGGAGTAACGAAAGTGAAATAAAAGTGACGCGTTATTGACAAAAAGTAATGTATATCGCAAGAATACACTAAAGTGAATCCTAATATCATAACAATAACGGTAATAATGCTAGTGGTAATAATAATAATAAGAAACGCGGTCCGTTTAATAAATATACAATCAAATGTTTCAATTGTGGTAAGATGGGACACAAGAGTGTAGAGTGCCGATCGAAATATAAACGTAATGAAACAAACAATGTTAATGATGCCATGATTACAATAGCTTCTAACGCGGAGCCAGCGAAAAAATCTGGAGTATGGTGTATAGAGAGTGGTGCCACGAGACATATGTGCAACGATGAATAGAAATTTGAAATATTAAACGACAGTGAGTGTACAAAAGTGTTTACGGCCGCGGAACACTACTGTGAACTCGACCGGTACGGTGTGAAATTAAAACTGAATGCAAAATAAATAGACATGTGAAAATCCTGTGCACTTAAAGGACACCAATTGTGCGTGCCAGAATTACGAAACAATCTACTATCCGTAGCATGTGTACAAATAGACGGCAATAGTGTAACAATTCGAAAAAGGCCGCACTGTAGTCACCCTGAGGGTACGGTTCAGTGGCATTAACAGCCACGAAACGAGGACAATTTATATCTAGTGGACGACATCGAAGAAGGTCGATGCTCTCGCAACAAGGGAGTACCAATTTATTTCAATGGCCCAGAGTACCGGGACACCCTCAACGTCCATGATTTGAAGAAATGAAAAACGAAGGTCTGGTACAAGGTATGCGATCTTGGAGGAGAAAAGCAGATGAAATAAACTGCACTGTATGTGCTAGATACAAGATCAATGTACAGCCATTCAAAACCGTCGCATAATAAAGAAAGAGAATATTGGGCCTGGTGCATTCGGACATATGTGGTCCGATGAGCACGGAGTCACTTGGCGGGGCCAGGTACTTCGTAAATTTTATAGACGATTGTACCAAGTACACAGAAACCGCAATGCTACGAAATAGCTCAGACGTGCTTGAAGCCTTTAAAAATTATAAACGGAGAGTAGAAAAATTACACTGGTCAAAGAATAAAAGTACTCCGAACAGATAACGGAAAAGAATACGTATCAAATGCGTTCAAAAATTCCTCAAGGAAGAAGGTATTATAGACAACTAACCGTAGAGTATACACCACAACAAAATGGTGTGGCGGAGCGAGCAAATCGCACGTTGGTCGAAATGGCACGGTGTATGAAATTGCAAGCCGATTTACCGGATTCGTTGTGGGCTGAAATGATTAACGCGGCGACGTACTTAAGAAACAGATGTTGCACCGAAATCCCTCGATGGAATGACTCCGTATGAAGCATGGACGGGACGCACACCATATGTAGGCTTCTTCAGGACAGTTGGAAGCAAGGTAATTGCTCTAAATAAAAGACATAATAGAGGAAAATTCCAACCCAAAGGCGACGAGTATATAATGGTTGGATACTCGGACGAGTCGAAGGCTTATCGCATCTGGAAACGAGGCACGAAAAATCGTGAGAAAGGCAAGGGACGAAAATTTTTCGAGAAAATCATGCCTGACGAAGAATATTCGAAAGGTTTATTTCAGGTACCAGAACCCATCCGAGAATCGCGCGAAGAAATATTAGAAGAAGGCAATAATGAAACAGATGATTCGTGACTCCGAAATGGAAGATGTTTACTCAGATAACGGTGAAAATGAAAATATAGAATTTTAAACGAAGTCGGGGTAGGCCGAGATTATTAAGAACGGGCCAAGTAGGTAGACCTAAAAAGATTTATAATATAGAAAGGGCAGAGGTTAGCAGATCCAATGACAGTCGATGAAATTATTGAATCGAAGAGAATAAACGAGCATGACTGTCTGCGATGCACGAAGAGTATAAAACACTTATGGACAATAGAACCTGGATACTCGTACCAAGACCAAAAGACAAGAAGGTGCTGACTAATAAATGGGTGTTTAAAACAAAATTAAACAGAATGGAGAAATCGAAAAATATAAAGCAAGATTGGTGGCTCGAGGACACACTCAAAAATATGGTATCGATTACGAAGAGGTATTCCGCCACTGTGGCGAGGGTACGAAACAATACGCACACTGTTTGCTGCAGCCAGTAAATGAAGAGATGCACATTCACCAAATGGATGTAATATCAGCGTATGTACAAGGCGAGCTGCACGACGAAATTTATATGGAACAACCAGAGATGTTCGACCAGGGAGGAAATAAGGTATGTAAATTATTGAAACCATTGTATGGGTTGAAACAGTCCGGCCGCGAGTGGTATAGGAAACTCGATAGTTATATAAGAGATAACAATGGTAAGCTGAACTCCAGCTGATCCGTGCGTGTATGTGTTCGGTGAAGACGAAGATCGAGTAATCTTAATTATATATGTTGACGATCTATTATTAGCGTCAAAAAACATTGAAGCATTAAATAAAGTTAAGTCAAGAATTAAAACAGCTTTCAAGATGGTAGATCTCGGTCAAGTAAACAACATTTTGGGAATTTGTGTGCAACGAGAAGGCCCAACCGGTAAAATTCATTTATCTCAAAAGAAATATATAGAAGAATTAATCAAGAAATTTAACATGGAAGAAGCAAAAAACGGCACATACTCCAATCGAATCAAACACCGAAGATTACGAAAGAAATGGGACCAACATCCGAAGAAGAGAGAAGAGAAATGCTGCTTCGTCCTTATCGAGAACTACTCGGTGGATTAATTTATTTAGCGAACGCTACGAGGCCCGATATAGCGTTTGCAGCCAGTACTTTGAGTCGCTTCTGTTCAGATCCAGGAAAATGCATTGGATATTGGCAAAAAGAGTTCTTAGATATTTGATTGAAACATCCCATTATGAAATAACTTACTATAAAGATGGAGAAAATCTTAAGGCATATACTGATTCGGATTGGGCAGGAGACCCGGACGACAGAAGTCGTGTACAGGAAACGTGTAATTCTATCGGGTGGTCCAATAAGTTGGAAAGCAAGAACAGCTTCAGTAGCGTTATCGACAATGGAAGCCGAGTACGCGGCAATTCGCGGAAGTGTCGCGCGAAGTGATATATATTAAGGGGGCCCACCTCATGTAAATGGCCTGTTTCTCAAGAATTTTTTGTGGAAAATGTAATGCGGCGATTGATTTAAACATTTGGAGTGTCATTTATTCACGTTATATCTAAACAGAATATTTTTTATAAATGTTGATTGTTAATCTCGGATCACTTTCTAACTTTTTTTATCGCATTCGCGAGGGAAATTTCCTATCAATTTCAGTGAAAAAACAAAATGCGAAAAATATCATTTTACATGAGGTGGCCCCCTTAAAAGACTGTTATCGTATATGGGATTTAATAACTATGTAAAGAGGACCGATCAAGATATTATGTGACAATCAAAGTGCTATAAAATTAGCGAAGGACGCAATTACCATAAGCGTAGTAAACATATAGATATTAAGTACCATTTTACACGCGAATTAATCGAACAAAAAGAAATTGTAGTAGAATACTTAAGACAAATTCAATGATTGCTGATATATTTACAAAAGCGTTAACTAAATGTAAACATGACTATTGCGTAAAGAAAAGGGTTCAATTCTGCTTTGAGCGACTCATTGTTTGCGAAAACAAACAGAACAATTCTCCTTTGAGCAAATCTAAAGAAACGGACAATTTCTGCTGTGAGCGAATTATTGTTTCTGAAATATAATAAGCGAATCATGCTTGTGAAAACAAACAGCACAATTCTGCTTTGAGCAAATCTAAAGATCCGGACAATTCTGCTGTAAGCGAATCAATGTTTCTGAAAAATATAAACAAGGATAAAAGGGTTCAATTCTGCTTAAGCGAATACAACGAAACTGGCCAATTCTGCTGGAGCGAATTATTGTTTGTGAAAACAAACGGGCAATTCCGCTTTCAGCTGCTTAATTAATAACATAAAATAAAAAGTTTTGATATATAATTATGGGTAGACCTACAAAAGGTGCATCCCGTATTATGAGAAAGAATCGTGCGAATGAATAGGACGATGTGAAGCAATTACGTGTTTTCTAAAGAACGTTAATAAACGCAAAGGCACGGCGTGAAGAAAGTATCTGACGATCGCCGTTCGAGATTGTCTGAAAAGCGAAACTATGCTAGTTCGAAAGAATCGCGCGAAACGATTGCCGAAGAGAAAACGTCGGCTAAGCAGAATTTCTAATCGTTTAAAGAACGGATATCTACCGAGAAACGATCACGGCCGTATCGCATAACTCCGCAGGCGTTTAGCGAAACGAATCTGCGGAGGGAAAGGTCATGCCGTTTCCGATTTAATCCGCCAGCGTTTAGCGAACGAATCTGCGGAGGAAACGTTCGCAACGTCTAATGGTTGTGAGAAATCGTATGCGGAAGGTACTACTAAGTGAACGTGTCGAATGAAGAATACGCGTTTAAGAAATATGCGCGAATAGCTAAAAACGAAGACAAGAACTTCTCCTTCAGGAAGATACATCAATCGGTATTAATATTTTTGCTAATGTACCGTGTGCAGTGGTTACAAGACTTTATATCCGCAGCAACGTAGCTTTATACACGCAGCCTTTGTCTAGTCTAATTCCTGCAAATCTATTAGAATCAGAGAAGATAACAACATGTTCTCGTTGCCTAAATCATCTTAAAAAACATAAAGTTCCATCACAGGCATTCTGGAATAAAATGGAACCTCTGGAGATAACAGATTTATCGGAAATCGAAAAACAAATGTTGTGCAGAATAGTACCGTTTCTTAAAATCATGAAAATTCAGAGTCGCTTCTGTCAGGATTGGTGCAAAGGTCAGGCAGTCCTATTTGCCCGCGATGTGTTCGAAGTAGCCGAGCAACTTCCACTTAGATTAAACGAAACCGGTATAATGATTGTAGTGGAAAACCTCGAAATTTGAGGCGACAAGACAATTTGAAATAGACGTTGGCAAACTTCGTGTAGCTTTACAATGGCTATTACAGACATAATGCTTTATACAAAGATGTACCACCATGTATTCTAATATTACCAATAACATTTCGGAAATAGCTGATGTCGTTGAAGAGCCTTGCATTGTAAGAAACGGAAAGGAAGTTGCAGAAAGAAATAATGAATCAAACAGTAGATTTACGAATGTTGGACAGAATGTAGCTATTTTACGAGGCTCGTGCCATCAAGGTAGCGATCGGTTCAGTATTGAATCTCGCGGTAAGCAATGTACTGGCATAAGCTGCAGTTGCTTGTGTTACGTTCATTTGCTCGACCCTAGTACGTGGTGCACTAGTGATGGCGTTTATGTACTTTTAGTAGGAATAGATATTACCGTGATTGCATTGAACCGCGAAGTAATCCTGACCCCAGAGAAGTCAATGTAGACTACTTTAGCCGTTACCGAATTATTGCCACACATATCATTTAATAACATCAGAGTCAATATTATCTTGCCTATGAAAGACTGGTAAATGGTTATATGATATTGATAACGGCGATGAGGATTTCTGTATTTAAAAAACGTTTTTGATTACGTTTTTCCAACAGTATACGTACGGAATTCTTACTGCGAATTTTACACCAATAGCCGTATCCTGCAGCAACCAGTCGGAGACCACACCTGCTATTGGTTGTTTGATTCCCATGCAAGAGTCAAAAGGATATAAAGCATCGTTACGGTGGGTCTCAATATACGATGGAATTCAAACAAATGATAAACTATTTTGGTTAGCGTAAATGTACTCTGTTTGGCGATATCATGCAGTTGCCCCCAGTAACAGGACACTGGTGTTTTGTACAGCCACATTGGTGTACTGCCGAAATTAATTTATGGCACCAATTTCATTCTGCGAACCTCACCATTAATATACGACAAAGAGATGACGTTGAGTTTATCGATTTATTGAATACCCTTCGGTTTGGCGACGTGACAACTTCGCAACTGGAAAATACTATGCGAACGAAGAAGAATTCCCCTAACCGGAGAGTTCAAGGATGGTGCAGCAGTAAGAATATTCCCAACGATAAAGTTAGTGGATGAATATAATTCAAAAAACTGATGAATTAGCAAAATCACATCGAATGTACATCATTGATTTAATAGACGAGTCCCGTGAGGCAGCTACATATGGAAAAGGTCGCCAGCAAATGTCACACCTGTAAATGTAAATAATTGTGGGGGACTATTACATACAATAACGTTAACTGAAGGATCACGAATCATGCTGCGACGAAATATATCAATTTCTGATGGTTTGATAAACGGCGCAATGGGAATAGTAAAGATATTTACATGGCCGGCACTTCGAAAAGATCAACTAGAACAGGGAGAGTTGCCGGACTCAGTACCTATAAAATTTGACGACGAGTCGATTGGAAATAGATTCAAAGATACCGACGGTTATATTCCAATATCTCCAGTTGTAGCAACGTTTCAAGCGACGAAAGGTTATGGAGACGTCGAGCGCAGAATGTTACCACTTATTCTAAGTTGGGCAGTAGCGGTGCACAAATTACAAGGGATTACATTACACAAAGCTGTAATTGATCTTGGCAAAAAAATTTTGCAAAAGGCCAAATTTACGTTGCACTTAGTCGTGTTAAAAGTTTAGCTGGTCTAGTTTTATCTGTTTCAGCACCAAACAAAGTCCTTGTTAAACCTCATGACGAGAGAGCACTCGCAGAAATGCAAAGATTACGACAGTTACTTTTGCAAAGAAACAGTCCAAATCGGCTGCCAGCTTCCGATACGTGAAGAAGGAAGCCAAGCCTTTTTATTATTTTTTATATTTATTAGCAACCAATTGGTAAAGAAACTGAGGAAGTTTACTTGCAGGGATAACTTTGAAAAATCGCGATCGGTATATTCCTTGGAGGGTAACCCTAAAGAATAGGCTTTTTATTATAATAACAATAGTTATTAACAATAAGAAGTTACATAAATTTTGGGAAATGGAATCACCTTGGAATGATCTACGAAATGTGAAAACTTTCATCGCAATCGGTGCATTCCTTGAACCAGAACGTATTTTGCAATAATCAAAACTGTTCGGAATAAAATATACGAAATTTCTATAACGGGACCAATCGGAAGACATATCCTACAACCCAAAAGATTTCATTCCGATTGGTCCATCCGTCTCGGAGTAATCAGCGAACGTACATTTAGAAAAAAAGGCGTTAGGAATAAAAAAAGCAAATATTTTTTTACGGGGCCAATGGGGAGTTGTACTGTACAAGATGCAAAAACTTTCATTCCGATTGGTCCATTCATCTCGGAGTAATCGGTGAACAAAGCCAGGAAAAAAAAATAATAAAAATTAAAAAAAATATATACTGATTTGAATTGAGTATCCTCCTCCTTTTCGAAGTCGGATAAAAAAGGATCAAGTGCCTACAAACGCAATATTAGAGGATAGAAAAATATTACTTTCAGGCATTGCGGACAAACCGATACAAACACTAGGAGCAGTAAGAATACCTATAAACTGCCAATATTTTGATTTTCACGTAGCACCAGAAGACTTTTCAATACCATACGACGGAATATTAGGAATAAAGTACTCCTCGAACAAAGATTAAGATTAGACGAGGATATGTGGAAATAAATAATGGAAGATTTGAACTAAAGTCAGGAGAGGCAAATAGGACAAGCCAAACATTATCTTCACATCAAATACAAACAGTCGAAACGGTTAAACCAAAATTAACAGATGAACAAAAATGCTTCCTCAACAAAATATTTCAAGACACGACTCACGCGAATGACCCACAGACACCCGTAAATACTGACTCAGAAATATTGCAACAAACAGGAATCAGCAGAAACCTAAGCAACGAGGACAGTCTAGACCAAAATCTTCCACAATCAGAGATTATAACAGGAAATTCGGAATGTAGCTTTAACAACGATATCCTACATCTATTGAACATAGTAGACAAACTAGATAATGCTGCATACAAACAATAAAAAAACGTAACAGTAAACACAGAACATACGACCGCATCAAATCTGAAAGAACATTTAGAAACAGGTAACAAATATGTAGGACAAATAATAAACAATATAAATACAGTACTCGATGAAAGCGAAGAAGCGTGCGAGATAGATTCATACGACTATACAACATTTCTAACAAAAGTAGATGTAAATACAAGCATCAACTTCAAAAACGAAACCGAACTCTTAGAAAACAAATATAACTATACCTCATACGATGTAGAAGATATACTAGAAGGATTTCAGGAAACAGAAAACATACCAGAAATAAACGAAAGCGAACTATTGGAGGTAGGAACAATCAGTTTTACAGAAAATAAGGAAAACAGTATTGTGACGGAAGGCAAGGAAACAGAAAGTCGACGAGACAAACTATTAGGAAAAATTCGGCTAGGAAACCTATCAGAAGACAACAAAGCCATGATGAGGAAACTGATCGAAAAAAATAACGACATATTTTGGTTAGAAGGAGATAAAATAGAATCCTATAATATGGAACAACACGAAATTAACCTAACGGACGAAAAACCTGTATATGTAAAACAATTTTCCTTGCCACATAAATTAAAAGAAACTGCAGTACAAGAAACGGAAAAATTAATTGCAAACGGTTTTGTCAGACATTCAAAAAGAGCTTTTAACGCTCCAACTTGGGTAGTCAAAAAGAAGGAAAGAGCCGAGGAGAAGAAAAGACGAAGATTAGTGATAGACTACAGAAAATTAAATGAAAAAACGATTCCAGATCCGTATTTACTCCCAAATATAACCGAAATTTTCGACCAATTAGGACAAGCAAAATTATATCACGTAATAGATTTAAAATCAGGCTTCCATCAAATCAAAATGCACCCAAGGGATATACACAAAACAGCTTTCAGTATACATACACTAGGACGATCCGAATTCAAGGCCTTACCTTTCGGATTAAGAAATTCGCCACGAACCTTTCAAAGAATAATAAACATAACTCTAGGCGATTCAATTGGAAAAATCTGCTTTGTCTTCATTGATGATATTATAGTATTTGGAGAACACCTAGAGGAACTCAATATGAGATTCAGCACAGTCGCTCAGAAATTAAGAGAGGTAAAATTAAAACTTGAGCCCGAGAAATGCGAATTCCTTAAATAAAAAGTATGCTTTTGTCACGTCCTGTGACGAATTTTTTAAACTCCTATTTCATTATCCGAATTCATCGTTCCGCAAACTCTGACTGAGCAGTTCATTAGGGTCGACGTATCGCGAGAATGCCGACGACCCGAACGAAGGTGGCTCATCCGAATTGACAAACCAAACATTGACCTCGCTCATCAATATTTAAGTAACGTGACCGGGCCCGCCCGCTCAGAAACAGTCCAGAAACAGAAACAGTACAGACACAGATTCTGAAACAGTCGCGAAGATCAGATCAGATCAGTTCAAGTAATTTGTAACGTGCGGTAATAATGATTTGTCCAAATCGTTCCATTCGGCCAGTCCGACTAGTTCGCCAGCTCGTAAATAACAGTTCGAGTAATAATCCGCGGCTCGCGCAATTCGGGATTCAATTCCAATACACGTACCGAAACCCGCGAAGATAATCTGCGAAGTACCGCCCAGAGTTCGATACTCAAGAATCTACACGATTCTGCTACGAAGCTCAGTGTTTGGACAGAGCAAGATTCCGGTAACTTAATAAATTAAACAAGTCTAGCCTATACGACACTGCTACGAAGCTCAGAGTTTCGACAGAGCAAGGTTCTGTAAAACTTCAATTGTAAAACGCTCGCGAACCGAAAGACTGTACCCGTAACGAATAAACATACTTGTGATTGGAAGTGCGTGATCTTCACTCAACCCATCTACCCTACCGTTCCAATTCCTGGACGACTCGCCACAATAGGTTCTATTCACAGATAGGTTCTACTCATCAAGCGAAAGATAAGTGAGAATCACTATCCAATTAACAACTCAAATTAAAATACATAAAGTACGCCGAGGACTCAGTGAGAGAGAGAACACGACTTTACACTTTCTAGGACACATATTAAGTGGGAAAGGTATAAAACCCGACGTAGCAAAAACAGAAGCTGTCCAAAGATTCCCAACTCCTAAGAATGTCAAGAACATAATAGAATTCTTAGGATTTCCAGGATACTATAGACGATTCATAAATAATTTCGCAAAAATTGCAAAACCTTTAACAAGTCTATTGCAAAAAGACACCAAATTTTTCTGGAACACGGAACAACAAGACGCTTTCATGAAACTCAAAGAAATATTACGCAACGCGCCCATACTACAGTACCCACAATTCGATAAACCACACGTTATCACGATGTTACGTCCGGATTATTTCTAATAATCCGACCGTGGCTAAGGTCTATTTTCCTTTTTCTTTTATTTTATTTTCAATAGTTTACCAGTTAATGTACCT